>NC_079381.1:22582500-22592500 GCF_021018895.1 Seriola aureovittata | reverse complement strand
GCAGCACTTAAAGACTGATTACATCAGGACACTCTGACCTTTCAAAATTAAACAATATTTTCAAATCAACTGGCGCTGGCACATTTTATAGCCACTGGTGGAGCCTGTTTGTTGAAGCTGTATTTCATTATCTTGGTCCTTTGGGACGTTTCCCAGCAAGTAGTTAATTCGTTAAATATGATTAATTCTCTTTTACAAGAGACTAGTGTAAACAGCATTCACTCGTTCACAAACACGCTGATAAACTGATAAACTGATAAACTACTGGATCATTGGCATGAAATCTTGGTTCCCAGAGGATGAACCCCCCCCCGACTTTGGTGATCCTCTGATTTTTCCATCTAGCGCCACCATCAGGTCCAACTTTTAACTTGTCCAACACTTTGGTTTATGACCATACCTTCTGCCTCAGTTGTACTTTGTGTTTAGCGCTAATTAGCAAATGCTAACATGCTAAGACGCTTACCTAAGTCTGCAAACATGGTAAACACTGTAGCGTCAGCATGTTAGCATTGTCTTAGCGGTGTTAGCATGCTGACGTTAGCATTAAGCTCAAAGCACCACTGTGGTTTTTGGAAAGAGAGAGAGGGAATTTATGAGGGATCTGATATCGCTATGGTTAAAATTAGGGCTGGGACAATTAATCTATTAGTCGATTGATATAGAAACTTTTTTGAGAGTCAATTTTTCAAGCAAAAACGTAACGATATTCGATGTTTTCAACTTCTCAGCTGTGAGGATTTGCTGCTTTTTAGTCTTCGTTACAATCATATGAAAGTTTTTATGTTTTTAACTGTTCGTCAGACAAAAGAAATTCTGATGGCATTTCTAATATGTTTGACATACCATCATCAGACTAATTGATAATACAAATAATCACTTGTTGCAGCCCTGGTTAAGATTTTTGGATGGATGGTTCGAGGGTTGTGGGGCTTTGTTACTTGAATATAAACATATGTTGGTTATTTTTGGGGGTATTTGCTGAAACCACTGACACTGTCCTAAAACAGGAACCACATGGCTGATCTGGGAGAGAACAAGTGGAGGCACGAGGAGAACCCAACACCTCTCTGTGCATCTCTGCGCTGAGGGTGGCAGGGAGGGCTGTTTGAAATGGGAGCTGGGGGTAATATTATTGTGGATCATGGAAGTTGAGAGGGCAGGGACACGGGGTCTCAGAGAAAAGCCTTCAGGATCCTTTACCCCGCATAAACAGAGACAGAAGGCAGTGAGACCCAACACCCAGGATCCCGCAGGGGCCGAGGAGAGAGGATCAGCGACGCTGGTAAAGGACTGTGAAGGTGCCAGTGGAGAGACTGAAGGGAAACTAATGGAGGATGAAACAGGTGTTAAATCATTTCTGCTTTGTCCATAAGGCTTTGTTTTTTGTTTTTTTTTAACACATAATGGACACTTAGACTGAAAGGTGCTTAGACACACGTGGAGTTTAACATCTGTGACCTAGATCGGTGGAACTGTTTGTTGTTACAGTATATCTGAAGATGCTATACAGTCTCTATGTGTGTGTGTGTGTGTGTGTGTGTGTGTGTGTGTGTGTGTGTGTGTGTGTGTGTGTGCAAGAATAAACGACAGAATGAAAAGGAGCAAATCATAGAAAGGAAATTCACGGTTACATGACAGCTGACAGAGTAATAGGCACCTATATGATGTAGCGGGAGCTGCTGATAATTAATGTGCCTTCACATGTCTCTGCTCCAGAGACTGTATCTCTGCACTAAGCCCGAACTGACACGTGCACACACCGACGTGCACACAGCTCTACAGGATGCAGCCGACCCTGTCGCCCAGAAATTACATTAATATATATTACTAATTTTCAAAAGCAAATACATTTTGGAGAAACATAGAAAGATTATGTTTTAATTGACACGATGAAGATACAGTATGTTGTTAATGTTGTTGCAGGTCGCGAATATACGGCGATATTGAATGTGACGGTAAAATGTTCACAGACAACATATTTGCTTCAGACTAAAATACCTGACTGCGACACGTCATCCACTTGTAGAGACTGATGGTCTTTTTCACCACCATCCTTCCCGAACCCCACAGACAGGACTGAAAATGCATCGCTTCCTTCATTCATAAAAACGTTACCTCAGAAGTTATACATTTATTTATTATATATTTATTATATAAATTAATGTTATGGCACAAAAAATCGGCACCATTAAACCACAACTTGTTGTTTTTTTAGGCGTTAGTTAATGAGCTCTACAGGCGCTAAAAGATGGATTGTTTTTAACCTTTGGACAGAGAGATACTAACTGTTTCCCCTTGTGCACAGTCTTTATGCTAAGCTAAGCTAACTGGCTGCTGGTTGAACAGACAAACATGACAACCATATAGATTTCTCATCTATGAAAATTGTCCAAAATGCCAAAGTAATTTTCTTGTGTCTTCGTCTCTAACTTCTTCATCATCATCATCACTGTTTGGATAAACCTCATCAGGCATCAGGCAAAGGTGAAATTCAAAGGTGAAATTCAAAGGTGAAATTCAAAGGTGAAATTCAAAGGTGAAATTCAAAGGTGAAATTCAAAGGTGAAATTTAAAGGTGGAATTGAAAGGCTTGCACGTCGTGGCTACAGTGAACGGCTGGTGAATCTGGACTGAGATGTGTTTGTGCGTGATGGTAATGGCTTCCTCGAATCAATACCAGACATTAACTTCACAGTGTGACAGTGAAGGTAAATTGTAGTGAAGGGTGAAGATCACCAAACACATTTCCAATAATAGGAATACACACACACACACACACACACACACACACACACAGTGCGAGATGTCTGCTTGTGTGCGACTGTCAGTCATTTAAAGAACAGCCTAATCTCCAGAAATAAACGGCCGAGGGGCAAATTAGATTTAGAGGAGAATTACCACTTCTGGCTCTGTGTGAATTCCTCACTGTGGCTTTAATTTGGTCATCAGCTGAGCGATAACCTCGGCTCTATCACTGCAAGCATCTCCGCTGACATCAGCTGCTGCTATTGTTCACCATCTCAATGAGAATGAAACGTGTGGTCAGTAAATATGAGCACGTGAGCTGGAACTGGGGCGAGCTGAGATCTTGTAATTTGTAATTTTCCTGCACAGCAACTGACGGCTAACTAAGCCCCAACCCTGAAGTTTCTACTGATCCGTCAACCTTTCCAATCAGTTAACGGTGATGACGACGGCGGGTTTACAGGTAAAATCCCTGATAATATTTGAAACAATGGAGTCTTTGATTTCAGACAGAAGGAGACAAAAGCTTCTCATTGTCGGCTGAAATAAAGACTGCTGTCAGCAGATTTTTATCAGCTGTAGCTAGCTACCAAACTAATTAACGCTAACTTGCTAAAGTTGGTGGAAAACTCCAACTCCAGCTGTAATTATAATTTAACAAGCAGTCTTATTTTTGAAAACTGGCAACACGTTCATATGCACTTGATGGTTACATATATGATTTCATGCTAAAAGGCTCAGGCTAAAGCTAACAGGTCCTAAACAAAACGTCAGCATTATACATGTAGGTGTACGTGGTCAGTCCTAATATTATAGTACAGTATTATCAATAAAAATGAAATATGAAATAGAAAATGTTGTGTAATGTTGGAAGCTAAAGTTACATTTATGCTTTGTTTGTATTTTATCTGATGTTTATGGAGCGTAAACCTCACCAGAACTAAAGCAGAGCAGCCGCTAACGTTAGCCTAAACTGTTAGCATCCAGGGGCTTTTCTCACACAACCTGTAACCCCTCATTATACAATGTAGTTAGCAAACAGTTTGCTTTGTGGCTTTCTGAAGCATAGTTTGACAGGTTACCACTGCAGGTGGTGAGCTAATTAGCCAGGATCACAGTAGAGCAGATAACAGTTTGATCCACTCCTCACACTGATGAACACTGTGTGGGTTAATGAATGGTAACAACATTAACACAGCGCCGGGACTCTCTGAAGATCTGAACTTCCTGCCTGTTGACGTTGGGTTTAGCTCTTAATGTTTCTAAAATAAATGAGACAACTGCTGCTTTATTTGCTTGTGGTGAGGAGCTGAGGGACACAACAGGCCCAGAGCATCAAGGTTGGCGGTGGTGATGTAATGCAGGTGTAAGTGGTCATAGGTGTGACTGCTCTTCTGACTGCTTATGAAACCACAGAACTTCCCTCTCTTTCAGGTCTGGAGTGAAGTTGAACTGAAGAAAGAGGAGAGACATTTCCACCTGTTTCTATTAGCAATGGATTACACTCAGTCGCGTCACACCACCTTAATTAGTTGTGACATGATAGCACTGATGCCTTTTCTCTGAAGACTATGATGAAACCAACTGCGATGACATAAGACGCCATAAAAGTTCATTAAATAAATCCTCTGCTTTCACTGCAAAAATAGACTTGAAACCTTTTTATGTAGGAGACTTTGATTTTAACAGCGGCTCTAACATCAGTCCACCGCTTTGGTCTCCACAACACTTCCAGCTTTGGTGACCGCCCTGCCTTTACATCTAGCGCCACCATGAGGTTGACATACTGGGCTTTGACTGAAATGTCTTGAGCGTTATTGGATCTATTTCCAAGAAATTTAGCACAGATATTCATGATGCCCAGAGGATGAATTCAAACTAGTTTAATGATTCCTACTTCTCCTCTACCACCAGCAGCAGCTCAAGTTGTTCCAGTTTTATTCAGTGAAGTATCTGAACTTCTGCCGGATGGATAAACATGGATGGGATGATTTATCCTACTGACTGATCCCCTGACATTTCCTCTAATACAACCATCAGGTTCACATTTGTGGTTTTCAGTGAAATGTCTCGACAACTACTGGATGGATTGCCATGAAATTAGGTGAAGATGTTCCCTTCAGGATGAACTGTAATAACTTTTAATCAGACTCAGCTGCACTTGTTTACATGTTAGTGCTAATTAGCAAATGTTAGCATCATAACATGCTCAACTAAGAGAGTTAACATGGTATGCATTACCTGCTAAACATCAGTCTGTTCACATGTTCGTTGTTAGCATGTTGATGTTAGCGTTTAGCTGAAAGTACAGCCTCAAACAACATGCTGCAGACTCCCTATGTGCTATATAGTGTGTAAATTTATCACTATATAGCTGATGTTCACATTGTGTGCATGTTAGAATGCAGCCTCCAAAAATATAAGCTTTCAAGCCACATCTCCAAAAATTCATCTTAGCACTTACCATGTGCACAATATCAAGAAGAAATCAACAATGGCAGCTTTACAAAGTTGCAGATGCTGCTCGTTGACAGCGTCTTTCAACAGTGTGTGTGTGTGAATGTGTGTGTAACTGCAGCAAAACACAAAAGGTATAAGTGAGGAAACTCCTTAACAGAAGCAGATACAACATATTTGCACATGGGGGGAATAGGGAGGAGAAAATATTAAATTTCTGTCTGGTAAGCAACCAAGCACATCACCCTGAGATCTGGTGACTGATATGAGGTTTGACAAGTATCTGCATCAGTGTGTGTGTGTGTGTGTGTGTGTGTGTGTGTGTGTGTGTGTATGTGTGTGTGTGTCTATGGGCGAGACTGATGACTGAAGGAGGTGAGAGGGGTAAAAAAAAACAAAAAACATTTTTTTATTTCATTATGCTCATACATCCCTTGTCCTTGTCAGACAATGTGACTGACTGTCATCTGCATCCTGCACACTGAAGTGAGTTGTAGAGGCAGAGAGCCCCTAATTCAGTCTCCCAAAAGACATGCTGGCATCTGCATAGCCCCCCCCCCCCCCACACACACACACACACACACACACACACACACACACACACACACACACACACACACACACACACACACGTAACATACAGCTCACAAACATAATACCAGCGCTTGAACTAGCACAAAAAGTATGAAAGTATGTAAATGTGTGACCGAATAAAATATTTTGTCACAGATTTAAAACAAAAACCGATATTTAATATGCAAATGTGTGGCCTATGTTACTAACATGTCACAGTGAGACTTGTTAGACTCAGGCCCCCTGTGTGAGGTGGCGGCCTTAAGGGACAGCACTGACTCCTGCTGTGTTGATATGAACATCAAAGACAAACTGACTGCTACAGAGAGCCGAAAACCTTCACATCTGTATTAAAGAAAGTCAGTTTCAAACAGCAGCGCACACTGCTGCCTCTACGCTGCCCACCCTGACAGCGGCACCAACACAGCAACGAGACACGGCACTTGGTGGTAAATATAAGCACAGGTAAGTGAACTGTCTACGCTCGCTGCCATTACATGAATGTTTTACAGCTGCATGTGGCTTGGAGAAATCACGACTGATTCCAGTTCACTGCAACACAACAACTGACAACAAGACTGCACCACACTATCTTTCTTCAAGCAACGTCTGCCAGCTGAGAGGAGCCTCTGCAATCCCACCAGAACCCCTGCGGTGAAAGCAAAACTTAACCTTTCATACTTGTACATTACATCCGTAATATACGTACGATCAGAGACGGGAGGGAACGTTCTGCATGTATGTGACAGTTCACATGAGACGCTCTTCTCTCTATTGTTGTTAGACACACTGTTGATCTCAAATCACACACACCCCTCAGACGCCATCAATAATGCAGCAGCTGGTTTTCTGTGTGTGTGTGTGTGTGTGTGTGGTTGTGATTTGTTTATGCTCATGGCTGGTGCCAACCTCATTGTTTTTTCATGAAAACTGTAAACTGCATATTTACAACCTGTTACAAGGAGCAAACAAAGGAAAGACGGAGGCATCGAGACACCACAGTTATGCAAATAGCACCACAGTAGGAATCTGGGGTCATTAATATACACTTCATCTCCATATTAGTGTAATGGAAATATAATGAAATTCTATCTGACTCATATATCTCTTTGATTCAGCACGCAGTATCACAGCAGCACAGGCGCAATAATATAATATAACATACAGCAAAAACCCAAAGCTACCAAACTGGCTGGCCTGTCTGACAGCTCGTCTGTGACGAGATAATAAAGTCAGCCTTGACCTTTGAACCTTGACCTTCTCCTCAGAGGCTGGAAGAAATGTTTGTCACAGGGGCCGAGAGCTGCATATCTTTATCAGGTCTCTATCAGTCTTATTCATCCCTCTGACCGTCATCATCACTCTGCCTCTAAACACACACACACACACACACATCACTACACTGATACACACACACACACACACACACACACACACACACACGCACACACACACTACGTGAACGGCACACAGATACACACACCATATGTCAGGAAAGTCAATTTGATGGAGCACTTTCCACAGCCAACATGGCTACTAAACACACACCTTGGCAGTGATGAATGTAGTGGCTTGTTGTGTATGTGCATGTGTGTGTGTGCGTGTGTGTGTGTGTGTGTGTGTGTGTGTGTGTGTGTGTGTGGGTGATGATGATCTCAGCTCTGTTGTGCTCGTGCTGTTCACCTGCATTATTGACTCATTTATAGCTGCTGTTTTAGAACTGAAAGAATGAATCCCTACAGTATAATATAACAGTATTTATAATGTACTTCAGTCTGTGCAATTAAAAACAACAATAAAAACCCTCTAACACCATCATACAGTAATAAAACACGATTTCAGTTTCTAATTAACTGGCAGCTGTCCGTTAAAGCAGATGATAATTTGACCAGCTTATTTTTGCTGCCACAATAAAACACACTGGAAGGTGTCCTGATAAATAATACATCCCCATCTTCAGGTGTTGCTGTTGTGTTTGTAAAGAGTGAACACACTCGTCTCGAGCATGTTTTAAACAGCAGTAAGAGCCAGGCTGTGAGGCTGTACTGATGCACAGCGGTGCTCTGAACAACATGCTAACACTAAGGTTCACCATTAAAATGTCATGAACATGTTGATGATCTCAGTTTAGAGTTTTTTTCTGGAAAGTTGGGGGGGTTTATAAATCTACTTTTATGCCACCATAATAAATAAATGAATATAGGACTCAGAATTTAATTCCTGCGAGTGTAAATAATATTTATTTTACAGTTCCATTATTCCCTAACCATTTACCACTTCCTGGCACGTTTCCCGGAGAGAACTGTCTGTAATCTGGTATTAATTATTAGCCGGGCATCTCGGTTCATTTTCGATTTCTCAAGGACAGTTATCACCTGTCACAGACCGACCAATCAGAGCAACGAAACATGTGACTGAGCGCAGAGTGTCAGAAAAATGTGCAGGTGTTTTTTCTTTTAAAGAAAATACACCGTCCAGCTGGTTTTATACTGTCGCGGCGGCGGAGTCAACAGACCTCTCTGCATCAGCGGCAGTTAACGAAATGCTTTATCATATAAAACCCGCCCCATTTTAGATAAATGGTTGTGATTGGCGCCGATCAGACCAAGCCCCGATGTGAATACACATGAGCTTGACAACCGGTGTGGTTTCCAGGGAAACTAATTAAAGGAGAAAAGATACAGATTTCTGAGTCGGTTGTTTTAGTTGAAACTAAGTGAGGTGACTTTAGCAGCAGCTGTTGATTTCCAGAAGAACTGCCTCAGTCAGATAAATGCAGTATTTCTAATCCTGGCTCCGGTCCTGGACTCAGTGAACGCTGGGATGAGCCTGATACACGCGACCCTGAAGGTTCACACCGGGTCTGAAACCAGCCGGCGACCTTCTGCTCCACGTTCAAGGTGAAACTGACATGTTGTGCAACAACACATGGACAACTGCATCAACTGTAAAATATCAGCCCAAGAGGGGATGTCAAGATCACACACACACACACACACACACACACACACACACACACACACACACACACACACTCATACGGTGAATCCATTAATTCCAACAAAAATCAATAAGCTTTCCCTGTGGCGAATGAGGAAATGATATAGGATGGTAGGAAGGAAGAACGTGAAGAAGAAGTTACAGAGCACGCAGGTGTGTACCTGACTGTAAAACAACTATCACGCGTTCACCTGAGCGGCGGCGGCAGCAACCATTGTTTTCCAGATGAAGAACCATTTTTCCACAAAGACAAAGCAAAACAACAAAACTGACTAAACACCACGAACAGAAAGAAAATAAAAGGACATTCGGACATTTCACTCTTTTTCTCCTGTTCTGGAGTTTCAGCACAGACGGTTAAATCTTAAAACACTGGTGCGGACAGAAGCCGATTTCCCATTAGACACACAAGCTGTTTTCAGATTTATCAGCGTTTAGCGTGAACACGGTCTGAGTGTGAGATAAAGTCTGCAGGAGTGTGGCTGCATCAGTCTGTGTGGCCTCCAGGCGCCCACCACAAATGAGACCATTCATCTTTGCTACCATACATGGCCACTAACACTGTCTCTTTCTCTGTCTCTCACACACACACACACACACACACACACACACACACACACACACACACACACACACACACACACACACACACACACACACTGCTGTCTAATCTGTTCATTCTTCTCTGCAGACACAGCAGGTATTTCACCTGCTGTTATTTCTGCGTTTCACACTTCCTGTGCACGGGTGCAGCGTCCAGCGGCTTCATATCTGCTTTGTTCTGGATTTACGGAGTGCGTTGTTTTTTTGAGGCTACCACGGCAAACCCTGTAAACTCATCCAAATTAAAATAACGCAATGCGCTGTTTGTCCTTTCCCTCCGGAAACAACTCGCAGAAGCGTTTTCTGACCTGACGCCACCGTCGGGAGGACGGCGTTATTTACTCTGAGCCGAGCAAAAACAGTGACAAATCGCTGCTGTTTCCTGAGGCGACAGCGCCGTGGTTACGGTTTGGTTTGGTTTAGGCAGAGAAACGACTTGTTCAGGCTCAGAGAACCACCGTAGATTGAGTTCAAATAATCCTCACAAATGACAAATTTACACCACAATCCTTCTTTTTGCAGATACATCAAGTATCAGCATATTTGAGACTTGGCAGATGTGTTCATCAAAAACATTTCCTGCTTATGTTGATAAAAACAAAGAGACAGGGATTAGGAG